>NC_088686.1:27067500-27072500 GCF_028017835.1 Emys orbicularis | reverse complement strand
AATTGATGGAAAGAGTCTCATTGAACCCAATGGGCTTTAGATCAGGCCCTTTATTCTATCCCTGCTTATAAATCTCAAATTTGCTGAAAGACAAGAGGAACTGAGGTGTTATTATTTCCCCCAATGAATTGCTATGATACTGTTGCAATAAAATGGACATTAGTAAATTATACAAAAAGTGCATTAATTACTAATTTGTCATATCAGCTGGGCAGACTGTGGGTAAGCAAGGAGAGGGAGAGCAGTGATTTTACTTGCTGAGCAAAATGGACAGACAGAGCAAACCTGGAGAATCAGAAGTAAAAACAGAGAGTTTAAGAAATAAGGAAACAGAGAAAATGAAGCAAAAAGAGACAGCAAGGAAAGACAATAAACAAGGGAACAAAAAAGAAGATGAAGAAACAAAAAAAAATATTTAAAAGGGCAAATCAAACAAATTTCATGAAAACAAGAATAAAGGAAAGCTAATGACTAGGGAGAGAGAGCTTTGGACGAGGGAGAGATGGAGGGATGTGTGGCCTAGTGCTCTGATCAAAGGACTGAGAGCCAAGTACCCTTATTTTCTGATCTCTGCCCTGGCAGTGTCTCCATCTAAAGCCTTGGGAAAACTGCTTAAAAATAAACCTCACTGTGCCTCAGTTTCCCCATATGTACATTGGGGATACTAATACCTGTAGGGCAGGCAGTTGTGAAGATTAACTGGCAAATATAACTGGCAGTTTAGATTTTTCATTACCAGTTCATTTAAGCAACTAGTGAAAATAAGCATTTCTGCTCTACGTTCTGACATTTCTTTGAGGTTAAGTGATATTTAAATAATTGACAAAACCAACAAGTGCTTGGTACCATACCTTCTTAGGAATTGCCATCATTTAAAAAAATTGGGAGATGGCATGGAAATGTACTAATTATTTATTATTAACAGACCTCTCTCTGTCTATTTATAGCAGATATCCTACACAGTCTAGCAGCCCAATGAATGCATTTAGTTCTCTCCCCACATTGTGGTCCTGTTTCAGTTAAATGTAACATGTTCCTAATGCTTTGTGCTTGAGCTATCAACATTTATAGGAAAGTATAGCATGCTATCTTTTTGTTAAGGGGTACGAGCAGGTAAGTGCTCATCATTATCAGTCACTCTAAAGTCCTTAATTCGCTTTTTCTCCACCCTGAGTTTTCATAACTGTGCTCAACTTGTTTCTCCAATTGGCTTTCCAACCATTTCTTCAATATGTCAACCTCCTTTCCCACTTTCACTCAGCGTTCCACAAGTTCTAGGGTTGGCCCCTTGCTCCTCTCCCACTGAGCCTTATCCATAATCCACTCTCATGAGTTCAATAACCATCGCGAAGCTGGTCGCTCCCTAACTGACCGCTTTATCCATGGCAAGTCCCTTTTGTCCAGTCTCACACCTCCAACTATCTGCCCCATGTCTCTTCCTGGATATCTACCCACAAACTTTACCTAGCAAAAATTGAATCTTCACATCTTCCTTCCTGATTCCTCACTTCTCTATCCTAGTAGGAAATTCTCTCTCTATTATAGTGCCGGGGGATTTCAGCACCATTCCCAGCTCCTTTCCCTTTCTCCTTTACTTCTCACATCCAAGTCTTTACAAATCATGTCACTACTACACATCTATAAAACCTGTCCCTTCCTTTCTGCCCTACTCACCAAACCCCTTATCTGTGCATTTGTACTCTGCCTCCTAAACTATTGTAACCTCCTTCCTCTCTGGATTATTTCATCTCCATTCAAACTGCAAACTCCTTACTCACACTTACCCACTAAATTGGCCAGGTTGATGGAGAGGGCAAGCTTGCATGCTCCCTATGGATGCTAACAAGGTGAGAGAGAGGGCTTATTCCTCAGGAGGTATAATCCCTCTTAGTGGTTGCTTGGTTGTGGTATAGCTTGTAATGTAATCTGGTCCATCAACAGTTTAGAGGAGAGAACACATGGGAGAGGAGACACCATATTTCATCAGGAAAAGGAGAAAATCTATATGGGATAGCAGGAAAATCATAGAATCATAGAATATCAGGGTTGGAAAGGACCTCAGGAGATCATCTAGTCCAACTCCCTGCTCAAAGCTTCATGACAGTAAGATCTATTAGGTGATGAGACAGCCCCCTTGCAGGAGCCTTTCTTCAAATACATTTATTAGTGTTTAGTTCAATCCACTTTAAATTTTTAAAGAAGAATCCTGCATTGGGAGGAGACAGGATAAAATGCCCTTATAGGACATTTTTATTAAGTAACAGTGACAACTAGCCAGTGCATTGCCAACACAACCAGCAGTTGTAACTAATGTCTGGTACAATAGTTCCTCTGTAGGACAAAAGCAAACTGGTCAAACACTGACTACTGATGTTGCAGAGGGCTCCTGCTGACTTCAGTGGGAGCAATGAGTATGCATGCAAGGGCTTTATTTAGCCTAGTATATTTCTTGTGCTAAATATTGATTGAAAAGAGGAAAATAAACAACATTGCATTATTTCACTGTTTGTGGCTGATATTTTATCTTTGAAAGGTGGTAGCCCTAGATTGTCAACACAAACAAAAAAGGCAGGTGACACGTTAAATATGTATAATGTCCTTTGCACAGTTTAAACATGCTCAGCAGTATCTTCCCACATTATTCCTAGAAGAGTAAAATTACAGTGTATAGCAGAGCTGGCACAATACTTCCATGCAATGAAGACATTAGAGCTGAGGGAATAATTCACAATGAATAGTTTAGTCAGTGAGTTTAGCCCCCCTTTTTTTTTTTTTGCTCATGGGATCTCCAGGAGCAGCTTGCAATTTCCTTCAGTTTATTTGTTATACAAAATAATTCAACTAGGTTTTTTTGCAAATATTTTTGTACGGATTGATGAGGAACTGTTCTCTGTAAAATATTCCCCAATCACTACTTGAGCTTTGTTTGTTAGTTGTGACTGATTAGATGAGTCACAATGTTCCAACTGGCTGAGTGTGCAACAGCTACTGGGGCGAATACTCGCATGTGTGAATCTAAAATCTGGTTACCACAAATACATATACATGCGGCTTTAACATTCTCTTTCTATGAACAGTCATGACACTAACTCAAATGTCTATAGAAAGTGAACACAAATGGAAAGCAATATGGCTAATGTGCATTCATTTCAAAATTCTAGTGAATATACAAAGAAAGGTTTGTTTGTAGATGTTTATGCAGTTCTAGCAGATACCTGTAGATTACAGGAATAATGTTGACTTCTCACCTTCTTGCTTTCATCCTGTCCTGAGTTTTTTTCCTCCTTGTGATGTAGCAGTGGGGATAAAACAATACCTAAGTTTCCCTCAAGAAAACAAATTTAAAATAAATTTCTTTAGGTACTTCAATTTTCAATACCAGGCAAGTATATTGGAGTTGCACCCAGGACGTCTAGGTAGTTCAGTGCCTGCCTATCTCTAGTATCAGTATTCAATCATGCAATAGAAAGGATAATTGGGAGGCAAGAATCATTTCAAAACTCTACCCATGCTGCCTGCAAATATAGGGGCATTTCTTCAGAGGCAAACATTCACTGTTAAAAGGCATTTTAAGCATTAGTGGTTTTCTGGGCTGTCACCCTCAGCTCCAAATTACCGGGGTACATACACACAATGCATAATAACTAAGAATAATAGAATCTCTGGGCCAAATTTTGCTCTCAATTATAATTTTGCACCCTCAAGAAACTCAGTGTAACTACCAGGGTATAATGAATGGCCAGATTCATTCCTACTGGTGCAGGGAGCCACAATGCCCTGCCTGCCCCCTTCACCCATCTCTAAGGAGAACAGGTAATGTGTCCAATGCTGCCCTCCCTTGCGTTTCATATTGTTGCCCTTACGTCAGAGTAAGAATTGTAGAAACAGGCGCTTAGAAGCCACGATTTGGGACCTCCAGCATGGCGGTGCCCTTGTAGAAGGCCACTTTCAGATTTTTCTGTATGAAGGAAGTGCCATGGAACATAAGCTGGCAGTTGGTTGGAGTGGTATTATTTCCTGCTTATCATCCAAACCCTTCACTGAATTCAGAATTATACATTTCCTCATGGGCTTTTCCATGGTGTTCTCATTGTAGTATCTTAGTGCTTTACAAAGATGAATGAATTGATCTTCACAACACTACTGTGAGGTGAGGTAGTATTATTATCCCAATTTAACACACAGGGATGCAGCAGGGAGAGGATGAAGAGAAAGGTGGGGCATAGCAGTGAGAATGAGGGAGACAGGATAGAGCTGTGCAGATAACCCAATTTTTCAGTTCAGCGGCTAAACCATAAAATCAGGAGGGAAAAAAAAAACCTTTTGGGTTGACCCAAAACAAAATATTTTCATTTATTTCAGCAAACCAAAAAGAGTAAAACAAATTCAATTAGGGTCCAACAAAACTTTTGTTTCATTTTCAAAGTTTTTTTTTAACCTTTAAAAACATTAATAAAATTGAAGTAAAACTTAAAATGAAAATCATTTCGAATCAAAAAGTCAAAATGTTTCATTTCAAAAACATCAACATTTTTGGAATGTTTTTGTTCTCTTTTTTTACCAAGTGAAACAACTGAGCAAATTTGACACAGATTCACAAAAGTTTTGCTTGATCCAAATCTTCATTGTTCAGCAAAAATTGTCTGAAAAATGTTGCCCCACTTTAGGAATAAGGAGGAGAAATGAAGCATGTGAAAGTGAGGTCAGGTGATTGTGGGGACCTGGTGTGAGGGTTTGGAGTGAAAATTTGAGTGAGATAGAGGACTGGGAAAGATATGAAAAAAATAGGGATAAGGTAATGAGGAATGAATAGTTGTAGACGGGGGTGACTGCGAGAAGAGCAGCTCCCGCAGTATAGATGTTAGGAGAAGCTAAGTGAAGTCCTCCTCATCCAAGCAGCAAGTGGGAAGGCCCACACAGCTGAGTTGAATTTTGGACCTGCAATGATCACACACAGGGGGCTTCTTTCAAGACCCTCAAAAATCAGGGTGCAGATGAAA